>NC_056741.1:957744390-957746890 GCF_019279795.1 Protopterus annectens | reverse complement strand
AAGTCCCAAGACTGGAAAAAAATCATTATCAGCCTCAATTACAAGCTGAGACCACTCATCAAATACTACAAAGTTAGCTGTGAAAACAGAATTGGAGCACATAGTAAAGACAACCAAAAGGCCTCATAAAGTTATGTAAAGAATCTCCATGGCAATACCAAGATTTCCTCTGAGCTACTAGACAATGGTACTGCCTAGACTGAGCCAACAAATATTGCCAATATACTGGCTGACATATTGAGTGCAAACTGTACCCCTCTCTACCCCCCAAGGATCAATCACAATACCAGTACACTGCCACACACCCAGTATTACTGCTACACAGGTTAAAACACCACTGTCCAAGGCCACAAATACAGCTTCTATGGGACCTGACAACTTCCCTGGCTGTATTCTACATGAACTACAGAGTGACCTGGCACCTCACCTGTGTGCCCTGTTCAAGCACAGCCTCACCTCAGGCTTTGTCCCTACTGAATTGTGCACTGCTACAGTCACCCCTCTCCAAAAACAAGGTGCAACTACAGGCCCTTGGAAATATCACCCTAACTGCCTGACAAGTCTGTTATGCAAAACTATGGAATGCATCACCATGCACCTAATAAACAGGGATATAGGAATATGCAGACTCAGGATCCCATGCAGTTTACTTTTATGAAGGGTATGTCATACCTGCTAAGTCAACCACTTGGAGTCAATTACCTGAGCTGTGGATGAAGCCAAGGTGGCACATACAGCCTACTTTGATCTGGACAAAGCCTTTGAAAACATTCCCCACTCAGGAATCATGCAAAGACTCACTAAGATAGGCATCCACCCCTATATCACCAGGTGGGTTGCAAACTGGGTCACAGATAGGACTCACAGTGTGGCAATAACTGACTCCAAGTCAGACTGCTGAGCAGTCATAACTGGAGTCCCCCAGGGTTCTGTCCTGGGTCCTATCATGTTTGTTATCAATTTCTCTGAAGTCCATGCCAACATGAAGGGAATCTGGCTGACAAAGTCTGCAGACAATTGTAAGTTGGGAACTATTATTAACTACCCAAGTGATGTTGGCATCCTACTGAAAGGCCTTACTGAGACCAATGACTGGTGTCAAAGCGGTGGCCTTAAGCTCAATGTCAGAAAATGTGTTGTCATCCCCTTTGGGGAAAACCCTATCCCCATGAATTACCATATCGATGGTAGCCCCCTGAACAAAGAAGGCATTATAAGAGATCTCGGTACACAGGTTGAGAGTAATGTCTCTTGACCACCACATTGCCACTGTGGTCACAAAGTCCTTCTATGTGGCACATCTCAGTACTCACGCATTAGCATCCAGGAAGGAAGAGGTCATTGTCCCCCTGTACTCTTCTTGACAGAATGACACGGTTTATTTCAGCATACATATTCTCATGGATATGAAGTACGTAAATGTAATGTATGTCCTCACTTTCTGACAGCAATCATATCATCACAGTGATTTACCAGAGAAATGATGATAATTTGTAAAACAGGCCAGAAATATGAGCAATAAACCTGGACATCCTAAAGCAATCCAGCCAGTTGACAGGTATGCTCAGAGCCCCTTTCTGCAATGAATCTGGATCAAGGCTGACAAAGTGTTGGGTGGAAGCCATGAAAATGGGGATGTATCTGAAGTACTGGCATAGATAAGCTAACACAGTTGCTGTAGTAACACCCTCCTGTGTGCTCTAACATAAATTTAGTGAAATAGCACAAGTAATTGAATTAGGAAATGTGCTATGGGTAATTACACATGTATTTGCAAATATATCAGGCACTACGGGGATGTAACAGCAGTGACAAACAGACACCAGTGTGAAAGTGCATACCCACAACCAATGTCACCACAGTCACAGTCACATACAGGTAAATCAAGTGAACAGTAGAGTATACAGACTGTGTGAACAAATTCATCGTTTGTCACTCACACCCTAGCCCTACATACACAGTCCCAATTCTCAGTGTAGTCTGACTCCTGACCTTGGTACAAGACATATCTCAGTATGCCCCTACAAACACATACAGCCAATAGATCAGCAGAAACTGAAGCTACATGCCCAGTCAGGTAAAGAAGGAACAATAACACTTACATCCACCCACCTCCATACACAGCCCAAATAGCATGGACACATGACATTTGTGCACAATCCTGACAGTCTGCTAACACACATGTCTCACAGGTACAGTTCACCTCAGAATGTACAGGCTCAGTACTCATATCTATGGGCTCTTCCTTGACATGTCTGTGGGTCTACTACATCACTGGGATGGTAGCAGGAATGAAGGCAAGAAATAATGATAATACATATGTCTGTGTCTCACTGACATCTGGACAAAGCCTGACATTATATGGGGACAGAGGCACAAACACAGGGGTAGATTGGGCATATTACTGTCATGCATTGAGACAGTTGCAGATGTTACTTGGTTTGTTGTAACATCCTTTATGAGGAATATGACTTCAGTAATATCAATAGATGTGATTATT
>NC_056741.1:957704390-957739390 GCF_019279795.1 Protopterus annectens | reverse complement strand
TTGATGTCCCATTTGTCACCCATGTATGTGTGCCATTGTCCAGACATACTGCTATAACAGGTTAAGAAGTATGATTGAGCAGCAAGACTGTAAATGCAGTGTGCCATACTAACATAGATCAGAAATGTATACCAGGTATCCCCTGAGCACATGTATGTATGCATATGTTCCACTGGAAGGCACAAAACTAATCACATGGGTTTCAAGCAGCCAGGTACATAGGTTGTGCATGCTGCATATGTGTGCAATATCAGTGTCAGTGCATACAACAGACATAAATGTGTACAGCTACTGGATGATGCATTGCCCTGACACTGATATGGGTACTACGGTAGGCGTGATTATCAGGTAGTAATCAGAGAAGTGTCCAACTGTGTTATGACCCACTGTCCATGCCTACCACTACCGGCTATATCAACACCTATATACAGTGGATATCACAAGTGTACACACCCCTGTTGGAATGCCAAGTTTGTGTGCTGTATGTGCTGCATGACAATCAGACCACAGAAAATCATTTCATATTATTTCTCATCTTGAATGTGACCCCTAACCTGTACATTTCCATTGAAAGAAATCAAAGGTGTTTCTAGGAAGGTGAGCAATTATTGCCAAGTGAAGATGTGCTGTGATGTTAGAGTCCAAACTGAGATGAATGGATGCTGTAACCATCTCAAAAGGTGCATATACAACATATCTGTTTAAGGATGTGCACACTCATTCAACTGGCTTTTTGTACTGATTATTATTTCCATATGTTTTCACAGACCAGATTGTTATGTTTACAATTGAATGGTACAGGCTATAGGTGGGAATTGTTTTGAAATGAATTATTGTGGTGTCATGTTTCAATTGCACAAATACTAGGCATTGTAACAGGGGTATGTAGCCTTTATATCCACTGCAGCTATATGGACTCAGCTGTACTTGACCTGTATAACCAGCCTCCGCCAAGGTAGAGTAATCCCCTTTGGTGGACAGCAGCAATACACAAACCACATAATAGGTTGCTATAGTGGCTGTACAGGGACACATAGTTGCAGACAACAACTTGGAAGGAAGTCAGCCTCTATCAGAATAAGCAAGTAAGTTCACAGGTGACTTCCTGTAAGCCTGACTATGACTACAAATCAGACATCTCCACACCACCAAGGACAATTGCAACAGTGTCTCCATATATGTTGTCAGTCTCAGAGAAAACAACACAATTCACAGTGTACTGTGGTAAAGCACACATCATACACACATGCCATGGATATAGGCAATTTGCATCAGACAGGTTAGGTGGGTACATCGCCATCCTGTCCACCCCAGTTGTATAGGGGGATATGCACATTAACCACAATCCTCCCCTCAGCTATGGTGAGCATGTACATACTGCCCACTGATGGCAAGAACAGGAAATCTCCATGGGGAATAATAGCATCACTGTCTGCCTCCTACATGAACCCAGGCATGTGCTCAGAGCTCCATCACACACCACTGTCAAACACAGACCTGCCACCATCCACACACCATCCACATGGAAAATGGCCACTGTCAACCCTCTACACAGAGATGAATGGATAGTAGAGGATTATGCAATCAAGTGCCCAACATTGGGGGGAATAAGATAGCTCAGGGCCAGGAGTGTAATGCAAGCTGCTATAGCCATGATACATTGGAGGGTTATGGTGTAGTTTTTATTATTTGCAAGTAATATCCACTGCTGATGTCCAATTTGACAAACGTATGAGGTCATGTGACCTTTTTCCTGTTTATGTCTTCCAGGTAACATGCAAAGGGCTCCCTTACCAGCATTCTCTGTTGGGGAAACTGACACCATCGCCCAATATGTGATTCAACATTATGCACTGTTATTTGGATGGTGAGCAGAAAATGTCTGGGAGAGGCCCACCCTGTGGAACACTGGTCCACAAGGAAAATGATTCCAGCCTGCACAGCAGAACTTATGAGCAGGTGCAGCATCGGACCACAGACCTTATCCGCCATACCTGTCAATGGGCTGCTGCTGCTATAGCGAGGGGACCGGCTAGCAACAGGTGGGGTCCCAGCCATCCAGCCCCCACTGACACCCACCAAGGAGCTCCTCACCAACCTTGGGGCACCTGCCCAATGCACAAGCCATGAAGCTGAGGAAAGCAGTGTGGATGTGGGTTGCACACGCACCCTGGAGGAGGAGCATACAGGTAAGAACCCAGTGGGGATTAGCACACTAATGTATCAGACATACATGTATCTGTATTTTATCTACTTCCATGTGTCAGGTCCGATTGCAATTGTGGATGGGGTTTTCTAATGCACAGAGGTGCTCATCTATGGTGAGGACAGAACATTGTGTATTATTGGGCTTAGTTCCCACGTGAGTCTGCTGACATTACCTCCCTCTCACAACTACCTAGGACCCTCTGGTCTGCATATGGGACAGCAGTCTGAAGCTGGTGAGTATGACATTGTTCTGTTGTTGCCTGACAATACTACAGGCATGTGAAGGGCATGCAATTTACCATACAGACAACTATCAATAATAGCTATATTGCTTTATGTAATAGCTATATTGCTTTATGTGCATGTTCACTTGTGGTGGGGTTAACTGCATTGCATCACAGTGGTCACCACAAGGGCCTATCTGACATGGATACAACTTTCCTGTAGCATACCTCATAACCTGTCAGTGCCAAAACATCTGGACAGAGGCCGGCAAAATGGGCTGGATAAATGGGCTAAGGTAGGGACATGTTTGACACCTTGGTGGTATACAGTGGATATAAATTGTGTACACACCCCTGTTAAGATGCAAGGTGTTCCTGTTACATACAAATTAGGAACACAGTATGCCAGTCCACACTTCTTCCAGTCTTTAATGTAACCCATAACATGAACAGTTCATTTGTAAAACCAAGCATCTGGACTCATGTATTGCATCTACAAGGCTGGTCACCTGCGAGGGTGGCAGATGTCATATCAGCATGATGTTTCAGTCAGGTATGATACCTCATGCTGCCATATGTGTCAGTACACTCACTGTGGCCTATTTGGCTACAATATCACATACATGGGCATTGTTAAGGAAAACACAGACCACTTCAGACCGCACATACGTTGCAAACATCTGGATATTCCAAACACATCTGTAGAGAGGACTTCACAATCGTTTAACCTGCTGCATGTGAGGCACATGCTGTTACCACACTATACACCAGCCATGTATGGTGCACACATCAAAATGGTATAAGCCACACAAGATATGATCTTCACACACAAACAGTTGCCAGCATTGGGATTAGAACTCCTGCCTATCTAGGTATTGCTATTGTAGTGTCACAAAGTTTATACATTTTCACCTAGTCCAAAGGTACTTCTAAGGTAGATGACATAAACAGGACTACTAGATTGGAGTGAGGGGAAGTGTAAAGTGTAGCACACATGTCAAAAATCGTGTAACCCACACACTACATGATTCTTACACTAACACACACACATCCAAACAGTTGCCAGTAAGGAGATTAGAACTCCTGCCTATTTACTTATTTCTACTACAGTGTTACACAGTTATTAGATGCACCACAGAGCTTATACATTTTCACTTAGTCCAAATGTACTTCTAAGGTGGATAACATCAACAGGACTACTAGATTGGGGCGATGGGAAGTGTGAATGGTAGTACACAAGTCAAAAATGGTATAAGCCAGACAGTACATGATTTACACACACACACTTGCCAGTGTTTGGATTAGAATGCCTTCCTATCTAGTTATGTCTACTACAGTGTTACACAGTTATCACACACACTACAGAGCTTACTGAGCTTTCACATGGCCAAAGCTGCTAACTGCACAGCTGAGGTAAATTATTACAGGTGGCAGAAAGTCTGACTTCAGTTTCATCCTTACATTGTGCTAGTTCTGTCTGTCGTGCACTTCGAATAGCATTATGGCTTGGCACTTCACCAGGTTATTGTATCAAAAAGTGTAGCACACCTGGGAGCCATCAGCAGTACTCATTCATCACAGAAGTAGTCCCAATATTTACTAGTTATGTCCACCTTCCTGGCATGATAGAAGGGCAGTTTTCTGTGCTTTCACCCATTAAACTGGTGGATTTGTCCATTCTGAGGCAAATGTTGCAACTGCCTCATGTACACAGACTACCCTCCCCTCTAAACTCCAAACACTCAGACCTGTGAGAGTTACCCGTATATCACCCAGTGTGGACATATGCACTCTCCAGCAAAGACTGGACTAGCAGGTCAAGAGGACAATATTAACATCTGCACCACACCATGTGGAACACATAGCTCACCATGACACCTACTTTGACAGCCATGACATACAGTGAAAAGCCACACACCCACCTTCACAGAGACACTCAATGGACATTTACCCAAACAGCACAAACCAGAAAGACAGACACCCACTCAGACACCATAACATGGCACATGCCAAGGGACAAATATTTAACCTATACAGTGTACCCCTCAACCTAAGCTCCTAAGGCTAACCACTTTGCACAATACTGTGATCATGGGTAACTCAGTACTGAGGCACACACATATCCCACTCACTAAGTTGAATATGGAGCAGGTAACGGCCAAATATCTATCACATACCAGCAACCAACACATGGCACAGCCAGTCATGGCACTCCACAACAACTACAGTTATCACACTGTTTCCATGTGGGTGTGAATGACCTGGGACACACCTCCCTGAACTATGTGACTAGAGACATGGTTGTACTCTCTGATTACATGATCCAGGCATGTGTGACAGTAGCCCTGAGCAGTGTACCAACATCAGCCAGAATGATGCTGCAGTACTATCAACAGATTGACTGCAACATTGGCTTATGTGTTTTGTGTCATTCTCAGGGAATCCAGTACCTTTCTGCTTGGGATGACATGATTGACAGAACCCAAAGACTTGCCACATATATCTTACATCTGTCAGCGCTGGGTTTCCAGGTACTGGCTAGTTTCTTGCCACCCTTATGTTGCCTTATTAGGCAGTGTTCCTAATGTAATTGCCATCATAACAGCTAGATATGTATGCAATCTGAGGGTCATGCTGCTCAACAGTAGACATCTAACTGTCAGGATGCAGTCACTCAAAACATTCATTGGAGTGGAGGACATTAACATCTCTGCTGTAGTGGAGAGGTGGTTCACAGCAGCAGACAGCAGCCCCGCAGTATCAGGCTATAACGCATTCCACAGCTGTCAGCCCCCAAACATGGACCACTCCTCAACTCCACAGGTGGTGTTGTCTCCATATTCATTATGGATGGGAACACCTCCAGACTACTATCCAAGCATAATGCATTGGAGATACTTCAAGTACAACTGCCTGGGGTAATAGTGTAATCCAGACCATAGCCTGCTATGGGTCCACATCTATGTCCCTAGACTGTCAATGCACATTCCTCAGCACCCTGCCATCTGTAATGGTCCTGCGCAACACTTAACTAGTATGAGACTTCCGCTACCCCTACACCACCTGGGGAAAGTAGTCAAGCACCAGTACAGTGGCACAACACTTCCTGAGATCCATAATTTCCAATGTGCTGGACCAGCTCATACTGACCCCCAGTAGAGGGTGCAACAACCTTGGCCTGTGTTGACCACTTAAATATGGGACTATTGCTCAGCCATAGTTGTCAATTCCTGCATGGTGAGATCCACACAGGCTGTAATCAACATGGAACTTAATATGTCAGTCACACCCGCCCCACAAGGGTAACCACCTTGCAAAACCTGTCCAAAGCTGACTCTGCAGCCTTGAATACAGGAGTGGATGACTTCACTGCACCCATAGCAATGGGAAATAGATGCATGACTGTGGAATGATACACATATGCACTGTGCAAACAGGTACATGGATGCATGGTACTAGCCAGAGTCAGCAGAGCCCAGACACTGTCCTCCAAACACTGGGAGACAATGTGAAGGAGGACACTGTTGCAGAGAAAGATGGTGTCCCATGACTGTTGAACTCACTTATTAGCCTTAAACACAATGTGGAATCCCTCATGGAATCCCCTACAGGCATCTATGAAGGCAGACATGCAGCAGACACAGACGACAATCACAACAGCTTTTGACAGGTATATCAACAACCTCCACAGCATTAAACACAGGTGCTGTTAGTTACTGCACAATGCTAATACATATCCTGTGACAACAGATATTGGCCACAGTCTTGACAACACATTCAGTGCCAGCTTTACCCTTCTCTCCCCCATAAGTGTAGTGCTGAGTGAATGTGTTCTCACATGCTGTATCCTGTTCCTGTTCTAGGCATCTGTGTGTCACTAGGATGTGGCCTGCAGCAGGACCAAGGGGTATGGCAGTGAGGTAACACATCCATCATATCTTAGGCAGGGTACAGCTGTATCTGCATGGATTTCCCAGGTCTGTAACACAGTGATTGCATATGCCTCACAGATTATAGGGCTGAGGGTTATGCAGAGGTATATGTTGACTTACAACATCTGTTGTAGAGTGGAGACCGCTACATGTTATGGTTTGGACACACCAATTGCTAATAACCACAGCCACAGGGGATATTCATCAACCCAACACACTGAGATTACTACACACACACACACACACACACACACACACACACACACACACACACACACACACACATTTTCCAGCACTGAGATCCATAGGTTCATTGCTTCTTATGTGTGAAGTAGGTGAATGGGCCTGAAGGCTCTACAAGGCTAGCCCAAGGGAATACCCTAGCATCAGGCCTCATGACAATAGTCCCCATTGTGGCTTGCGAGTATAGTCACTGTAGTGGTCCCCAGGGGTGTGTATCGTATTCCCCATCCACTCATACAGATATCTAGTTTGGGTGGCCAGTGATGTGCACTGATTCACATGTATGTGATTTATATTCTATATTCTATAAAATGGACAGTGTCTGGGTTGTGTGCCTGTCCCACATGCATGTCCTTTGAAATGTGGAAGTCTGCTTGAGGTCTCTGGGACATGTTGTGTGGACAGATTGGTATCTTTAGATGTAGCATTCCTGATCTAGTTTGGTGAGACATGGCTGTGTAACTGAGGTAGTGATTGCACCTCCCAAGACAGTATGATGTGGGGATTCATTGGATGTATTGGGGTCTGTCCATACAGGCAAAGTATATAAGGTATGGTATTCCCTTTGTCAGGTATATTTGCAGACTCTACAGTTGTTGCAGGTGCCCAGTGGAGAACATGGCAAAAGGGCCACTGTACACATTGATTGGGTTACTGAGGGGATTGTACAGGGTGACCATGTCCTTTTACTTGGTGGATAACACACACGTAGTCAGGAGATGTTACACATCAAAGTTCTTTCTGATGTCAGTGTCACTGTTGTGGTCAACAGGCAGCTGACTATCAACCTGTGTTCCCCATTCTGTTCTAACAACATCACTGTTCAGTGGACTACCACCAATGTATTACTTCATGTGAGCCATGGTGTTCCCAAAAATAATGGTGGTACATCTCTTGGCATTGAGGTTATGTCCAGGGTTCTGACAACAGTCATTGGTGTCAAGTGGCCTTTGTGCATAATGTCAGCATCACATGGATTAGGAATACTACCACCCACCTTACTGTTGTATCCAAACATTTTCAGCCAGGGTGCTTTTATGTTCTTCTGCACCTCAGAATGGTAGATCCCAAACATGAGAAGACATGGGTCTGTAACCTATGTGACACCAGTCAAGTCTGGTCATTGGTTTGACATGGAGTCCACTGCAATCATACCATGGGTACTATCTGTTAGGCAGTTTGCAGTAGAACTACTGATATAGTGGTTGATGCCTAGCCAAGAGTGGTTGTGTATGATTCCTGGCTGGAGCGTGGCCTCTGAGTATTATAAGGGTTGCCTATATTGTTCACTATTCCATACTGTCATATAGTTATTGCACACGGCACTACACATTTAGGCCTGTGGATTGTCTGCACCAACCTCTATGGTGCTTGACAACTGTTGGCCTTCTAATGTCGACATTGGGACATACCCTAGGTCATCAATGTAATAAGTTAGCAAAACCCACCCCCCAATGAATTCTGTTACTACACAATCAAACCAACACCCACACAGGATACTGATGACAGACAGACACACACACTTGCCAATACTGAGTTTTGAACCTCTACCTATCTATGCATTGCTACTACCGTGTTACACATTTATTGCACATGCCACATAGCTTATAGGGTGGATGTTGTCCCAAGGTACTTCTAAGGTGGGGAACCTTACCAGCCCTTGTAAATACTGGCACTGGGTGATGTAGTTATTGAGAGATTTCATAAAATACTTTACCCTACACACACATTTACATTTGCCAGGAGTAAGGTTCAAACTTCTATCTAAATATGTTTTCAGACCTTTATGTTACACATTTACCATACGCATCACTGACATTACATGGCTTAGGATTGCCAGTAGGTACCTCTAAGGTGAATGATATCTGCAGGACTGCTAAAGTGGGACACTGTGTAGTGTACTGGGTGCAAATGGGGCCAAACTCTTAAGGTATGAACACACACATGCACACACACACACACACATATATATATATATATATATATATATATATATATATATATATATATATATATACATATATATACACACACACAAACATGCCAGGAATGTGATTCAGACTCCTACATATGTAATTATTGCTACTACATTGCCACTCATTTATCATACGTGCCACAGAGCTTATAGGTAGAACAGTGTCCAAACATACACTAAAAAACTCAAATAGAAACACATTAACTTAGAAACCAACCAAAGCAAAACACTGGAGCCAGAATAGGTTTATACTTTCATCCTGTTTATTACAGAACTTCAGAACAATAAAACAAGACCATTCATTTCCTTTTATACTATCATTCTACTGACATCATTAACAATCCTTAAAAGGACACATATAATTAACACCATAACGATTCTAATGCTGCTTTGTTTCACAATGATGTTAGATAAACCAATGCATTCAAAATTCACTTTTTTTACAAAATCACAAAAAAAGTTATAAAAAGATTCTTTAAGCTAAGCAATCCAAAATTAATATAATTTAAATGACTTTTAACAGATATCTTATACCTGGTGCTAAATCTGCTCTTAGAAAAATTTGCCATTTAAGTTCTATTTTTTCTAAAAAAAATTATTAAAAGACCCTACAAATGTGTCTGTATTAACTTTTTCCACTACAAAAAAACTGAATTTTCTACATTTTTTACAATTTACTGAATGCTTAGCTAAAGCATTGCTCATATCCTTTTTCTTAATAGTCAAAATCTGTTCTCTAACCCTGTGTTTTAATTTTCTAATAGTCTTACCAATATAGAAGTTTTCACAGTTAGAACACACTGCAAGGTATACTAAACCTTCAATTTGACAATCTTATTATTCCTTAGCTGTCATAGTATAATTTATATGTTTTAATTGATGGCTATGTACTTCCATCATAAACCTACACTGACTACATTTAGCACAAGGAAATGTCCCTAAATGTGTTACAATGCTATTCTGAGTTTATAAGTTCATAGGTTGGTACTAGGCTATCTGCCCAAAGGTATTTATAAGCCTAGCAAGAATGTGTTGGCTTTCGCCGCCCTCTTACATTAGTTCTCTGTGCCTCTGTCCAGCAGAGCCACTGAAGTGATCCCTGAGGTAAACTTTCTGTTTCCCATCCACTCGTCAAGGTTTCTTTTGAAGAGTGTTAGTGAGGAGCTCTGCCTAATGTAGATTGGGATCTTGTTCCAAAGCATGGGAAGTCTCTGGGACAGGAATCTATCCCTCCAGCATGTCCTATTTATTGCTGTGGTGAGGTTTAGATCCCTAGAGCATATGGCTCGAGGGGATAAGGTTTTCTTTAGGTGGAGCATGTCCATCAATTCTGGGTTGGACATGGCCTTGTATGTCAGGAAGAGATCACCTCTGAGTAGGCAGAATGCAACAAAGTGCAACTGGAGTTTCTTCAGTCGTGCTGCTTAGGGCATCTGTTTGAGGCCAGTGATCCTCTTGATGAGGTACTTCTGTGGTCTCTCCAGCTGTTGCAGGTGTCTTGTAAGGTACATGCTAAATGGGGTGTTGTACTCTATGATGGGTCTGATGAGTGATGTGTAGAGGGGCACAATGACATCTTTTGATCTGGATGCGAACCCTTTTGTGATTAGGTGGGCCACATCGAAGGATTTTCTAACCACTTTGGCAATGTGATTATCAAAGGTGAGATTACTATCTACTTGGGTCCTCAGATCCCTTATTACATCTTTCGTATTTAGGGGACTACCACCTATGTGGTAGTTTGTGGGTACTTTGCTTTTCCAAAGGGGATGACTATGCATTTTTTGGCATTTAGCTTGAGGCCATGATTTTGACACCAGGTATCCATTTCAGTGAGACCCTTTTGAAGGATGTCTGTGTCAGCTGGAGAGTCAATTATAGCCCCTAGTTTGCAGTTGTCTGTGAACTTGGTCAGCCATAGTCCTCCTGTGCTTGCCTGTACCTCTGAGAAGTGTATGCCAAACAGGAGGGGTCCTAGGACTGAGCCCTGGGAAATGCCACTTTTAACCGGTTTAGAGTTGGACCTAGCTCACCATGTGGGTTCTATCCGTGAGCCAGTTTGCAAAAAAAAAAAAAAGAATACTTAGGTATGGCCAATAAGATGTGTGTGGGCTCTCTGTGGCAAGCATGGTACACTTGAGTTATGCATACTTGGAGGATGTGTAAGGAGGTACATGAAAAAGAGTGCATTGTAGTTATTGGTGTGATGAAGGCTGTGAACTGTGGAAGTATAATAATAATAATGGCCTTTGATGTGGATGTCCTGCACATACTCGGGAGTTGTGTTACATACAAGGGAGTAATCACCACTGTGGGTACATGCTGTTGGGTGCACCACATACCATCTACCTGAGTACACAAGATGCATACCACTTGGTCTGCCCATAGGGGGTGTGCTGTCTACATTATCATTAGGTTGTGCATTTGTTTCTATAACATAACAAATCCCCCCATGAATTTTGTTCATCTCATGTGCCTTCATGGCTGTGTCTGCACTCATTTGTGTGTGTTGATACTGTCTATATTATACTAATATCACACTTGGATTCAGTGACTGTACACATTCCACAGTCCTCCAGACAGCTGTTTAGACAAAGGATGTGTATGTCATTCTTGACATCTGTGACTTAAATAATGAACAGGAAAGTGCCTAGCACACAACTCTGAGGTAAGGACCAGATCACTGGACTCTAGATATAGGTCACTTCACACACTTCAACCTGTGTGATCCAGTTGTCTACCCACTTGGTGATATAGGTGTTTATGGTCACTTGTCACAGTGTTGCAGTAATACCGCATTGCGGATTTGTGTCAAATACCTTGGCCTGGTCAAGTTCTACAGGATGATAGTGTTGTCATCATGCATGTACTTGTTGACCTTCTTGAAGACATTTAACAGATGTAACAGTCACGGACATAACCTGAACAAATCACATGTCTTTCACACATAGCCAGAATATTACCAGTGTCCATTTAGAAAGGTCTATGATGACATGTTGGTCTACCTCACAGATGAAGAGAGCCAGGATGTGTCAACACATGCATCCATCAGGTGATGCCCCCCCCCATCAGATGGATGCATTTTAACGTAAACCCTTCTACAGGAACATATTCCATCTGAAGGCTGTGTTGAAGTATGGATCCAACCATGTCTGGTAGGTCCATGTTTTGAGTCACCCTATAGGCAATCTGTGATATTGTCACAGCTCATTGATTCTGAGTTATTAGCTGTACAGAGTACACAGATGTGCTACCCTCCTTAACATAGAAACTGAGTAATGTTTGCATGTATTCTTTGGCTGATGGACACTGGCAACAAGGACATGTGAAACAAACTGTCAGCTAGAGGATTGTCTATTTCCTCTGGTTGGGTATGTCTGGTGGCATCCACATGCATATCTATTCTTAGTTGTGTATTCCCCTTAACATTTCAAATGTATTGGAATAAATGATTTGTGAAAAGACTTACAAATCCTAATTTGGTTATTCATCACATTTCACACATTGGTACTAAGAACACAGTTGTACAACTGCAATAATGACATGTACTTTCATCAGTTGCACAATATATGCCTATATGTGTTTCATGGGCAAGCTGTGTTTGAGCAGCCTGATTCCATATCAGGACACATTACAGGTCAGCTGTCCATGTCTCATGGTGAACATTCCCCAACACAAATGCTAATAGTCACACAATGGTGCTGCTGATCACCTCAATAATTCTTGATCATAGCAACACAACTTCACATAAAACAAATTCAGTAAGGTTGCAATTGTATCAAAACATATGATACATTGTTGTGTATATCACAGCATAAAAACAAGGCTGCTGAGAGGAGACTTCTGCCTGGCCTACATGGCAATCTCTGACCCTGCCCTGATGGAAATGCTGCACATCCACAAATTTAATGTTACAAGAGTCACTCACTCTAGGGATCTTAATCTAGCCTGTGACATTAACAGAACATGCTTGAAAAACAGATATAGCTGATGATATGTGGTGAGAGAAAGATGATAATATCAGCATCCTACATGCTGATGTAGAATGCTGTCTCTGATATCAACCAAGTGAACATGCACACACACACACACACACACACACACACACACACACACACACACACACACACACACACACACACACACACACCAGTTGACTGCAGTGAGAACAGAACCCCTACGTAAGTACACTGACTAGAGACCTCAGTATTTAATGCAAGCATCACAGCAAAAGTCTGACTTGGAAAGTCAGCAGCATGTGGGGAGGAGAAGATGGTAATAGCAGTGTCCCATATGCTGGTGTAAAATGGTCTTTCTAATGTCAACTAAGTGAACAAGCACACACACATGTCCACACCAGTTGATGGCAGTGAGGACAGAATGCCTACCTAAGTGTACAGACTAGAGCTAGATAATTAATGCAAGCACCACACCACAAGCCTGACTTTTACATGGCTGCAGGACAATTTATAGTGGATAACATCATCACTGGATGCTTGAGAAAACATGTTTGGAGGCCTGAATGAAATGGATAGCTAGTCATATACAACAGTCAAAATATTAAAGATCTGCATGTTACCAGATTAATGAGTGCAAAGTGTAGCATTTACTGTTGTCTTTCCAATGTTCAGGTATACTTTAAAATGACAGCTCTGCTAACTATATGCAAACAGCTGTCAACATTACTACAAGCATTGGAAAATCTGAATGTGAATTGTCAGTATAAAGACGTCCATGGTATATACGAAAACATTTTTTTATTTATTTCTGTAGTGTAGTTGATATATTTATGAACAAGTACTGAGAACCCAAGTTTTATGTGCATGGGTGCAGGCAACAGATGGCTATAGTATTCTTTCCTTAAAAGTGCTTTCCCTTTGTTTGTGGTTTATATATACTTTCATGGGATGAAGACCAAATAGGCAGTAAACATAAATAATACATGCTAAAATGCACTTTCCATAGCACACCACTGAGAGGTGTGTCTGTGCAGTAGATAGCAAAGTGTTTGCACATACAAGATATACATTTTTACTGATTTCCCCATTGGCACATAGTTAAGTGGTGAGAAAATACTGTCCTGTGCTTCTTCATTGATAAAATTATGAGAGTTGTATTGGTTTGCTTACCTCCACCCAAACATCTTAAACAGAGATGAACAGCAGTCACCAGTGTGGATAGGACTGATTAGATGAAATCCATGTATATCTAATGCATTTATAATGCAATTATATAATTCTTTATTCTACATTCACTGTGTGTTACCTTAGGGAAAGGGAAAACAATATAGGACTGTGCAGGATGGAGGTAGAAAAGAATTATTGCTGTCAATTTCTTCAACGGTGTAAAATGAAATTATTGTACAGAGTATGAGCTGAATTTGGGATGTCACCTCAACAAAGGGGATTGACAACAATGAAATCATGTCAGTTGGACCAAATCAAGTGTATCAAAAAGATACATGTGGAAAGTGGAGAGCTGTGTATGGGATGATATTTTTTGTGGGGCAGGTGCCCATTTCTTTACTTCAGTAAGAGAGGAATATTGGATAAGGGATGTTTGTATTTCTGGGTAAGATAAGTAGAGTAGGTGAGGAAACAGATGCAAACAAACAGGACAAACAAGACAAGACACTGGGATGGTGAGGAACATAACAGATTGGGGGACACCATGACTGGGGTTAGGGAGAGGATAACAGATGCCCATGACTGTCAAACATGGGGACAGTAAGAATCTAGTCCTCACCCACAGGACTGTCATCACTGCCCCCTTGCTCTGCTGGCTGTTGGAGTGCTTGATGTCTTTTCCTCCATACCATAAAAGAGACCATCCTCTGCATCTGGGATAGGCATGCTTCAATGGTGCCATGCATTACCCTATGCACAAGCCTGGCAACTCCTGGCAGGTGATAAAATCCCCATCTCTGTCAGTACGCCCAGGGGGTACCTCTGCAGCAGCTGCCAGGGTAGTACTACCTGATGTCGAGGGCCCAGGTAGTGCAGGGGCAGAAAAAGTAGCACTGCCAGGTTGGGTCCTAGATGTGCTGGGTGTCAGTGCAGGAGCTGGTGGAGCAGGGGTAGACTGAGCCATAGATGTCAGCCTACCTTCCTGTGCTGTAAAGCATTTTGTGATTTGTCAGAGATGGATGACATGGAAACATTTTGAAGAGACATAGAAAAATAAAAAGAGATAAAAAAAGATATATAATTAGTACCATCATATGTGACATACAATGCATTATCACAATACTAAAGTATTTTATCTCTACTTTTATATAAGTATACTGCTTAACAACGGCAAAGTGTAAGTAAGGATTGCTCAAAGTAATCTTTGTTATGTGCATATATTGCACATATATGCTTGGAACAATTATACAGATTAATATAACAGCAGGGAGTTTATGCCACTTTTGCAGAAATTAAATTATGTAATATTTTTAAAGGAATTTAATATGTATTCATTACTTGTGATATTTGAACCCACAACATCTGACTACAGTATTAGACTTGACTCCTACGGTTGTCTTGTGCTACAGACTAAAGCATGCATGTTTGCTTTAACAGCTAGGATATGCATGATTACTTTGCTATAATTGTATAGAAGAGCACCACTTTAGCTAAAATAACAGTTATGTTGTGCTGCATACATAACCCTTACTTTCCTCAGTCTCTCTAGAAACATAGCATGGGCATCTCTATTCGCCATAATCTCTTGGTTGGCTGAGGAATAAAAAGAAGAGAACAAGGAAGAGCATTGTGCATGCCAGCCTTGCCTATATGCAGCTTTCTATCTGTTATAAATATTCTTTATCAGTATACTTAAACAGCTGTGGGATGTCAGCAGTCCTGAATTCATCCAACCACTGTTGAGTGTATCCTGCTTGTGCATTTTCAGGTCATCAAAATAATACCTACACTGTTCTCCGGTGTGTGGAATGACATTCACACTGGAGACAGCCTTGGCCAGGCTATTCTGTGCTTCTGACTTGTACTGGGAGCTGATATAGTTTCCCTGCAAGACCTTTCACTGTGGCACTTTACAAGGAGTTCAGTGAAGATTCTGGACTCCTCAACACCCCACATCTGAGCCCTAAACTGGGCAACTTCCCTTCTGCCACTAGACATGTCCAACCAGGGAAAAAAGCAATAGTTAAAAGTGATTTCCTGCCAATAAGTGTTATCACAAAGGAAGTAGAAAATCTTTACAAATGGCTAAAGGACTCAAAGGCAGAAGGCAAGTATCCAAAACTTAAAAACCAGAAGTCCAATGCTCAATGCACTACACTTTATTGAGGAAACAACACAGAAAAAAAAACAATGCTTTCGAGTATGTAACTCTTTCTCAATGCATGCTTTTTATCTGTGTTATTTCCTCAATAAAGTGTAGTACATCAGGCATTGTACTTTTGTTTTTTATATTTTGAATGAGTGTTACCACATTTACTGGTAGTGCACAAGCCTGAACAACAATGCCAACCATGTTTGCTTTGATGTTAAGCAGAGAACAACAGTGTCAAACAGAGAGGAAAGCAGTTTTTGAAAATGGAAGGTTAATCTGACACTTGGCATTAGTTTGAGGGTTGTTTGCTGCTGTAACTGTTAGGTGATTTAACTTTGCAGACATGTAACGGGGGCATATATTTTATGACTTGACACATTTTTTTTGTGGCTTTACAAACTGATAAAATTAATTTTTGCAATGTGGGATTCAAACCTATGCATAAGAGACAAAACACTTTCTTTCACAGTGGTGATTTTTTATCCTTACCACAGAAGAAGTGCTTTTTAGACATATTCATGAATTATATATAAATACACATGATAGACTGAGGGGTTAACCATGTATATGTGTGCGACCTGACAAGGTCCTATTTTGCACATGCATGTGTGTATGAGTATTATTGAAGTCTGAAGGCCATTCAAGGCCAGAGAACACTATTATAGTTACAGAAGCATAGTAGTCAGAATACCCTCAGTTACACAAATAATTCATATAAGCTCCACTATAATAATTATGTCTAAATGTTTTTATGTGTTTATTAAAATTAGTGTACAACCCTTAATAAAATTGGGAGTGTATAATAATTTTTCCTGTGAATTTTAATATAAATTAAAATGGAACAACAGTAAAATACTTGGAATTTGATGTATTAGAATCCAGGGTCATCTGTATTGCAGCCTTACAATTGCACCTGCTGCCACAGGAATAGTTCAAAAACATTTGGATATTTTCATATTCATTATAAACTTCTGTGTGTTCACTACCGTACAGCGCATCTCACCGCGTTTGCATGGTGCCCAACATATTTGATAGAATGTATCAATTTTGAAATTGTCTACTGTCTGCTTGTTGTCTGCAGGTGTTCTGGACCTGCAGGTGTTGGGGAAGGTTGCTAACTGCTGCACAATGCCACTTAGCGGGTTTGTGGGATGGAAAGCAAAAGGTACAACAATGTACCTTTTTGAAATCAAGAATGTCTGCATTCTGTTTGCTTCATGTGTGGGCTGTTACTCCAGATTTGTGTGGCAGTAAGTGATGTGCAAATGTAAGAAGCACAGCAAAACTCGTTTTATCATTGTGAGCAGTATTTCTTAGGTTTCATCTTTAAAAGACAAATGTGGGACTTGAACCATGATCTACAGACAGTATCTACTGTGTGACTCACTATGTTTAGCAGATGTGCTACACATACACTTGATACATGGGCGTAGTTTATATAATGGTTATCATAGAAGTGCATTATATGACATTTATTGTATTTATCTGTTTCCCATGATTGATCCGAGCACCTTGCAAATACTAGTATTAAAAAAAAAACAAAACAAATCATATCAAATAAACAAGATTGCCAAATAAATGTTAGTATACAGGAAAGATTTTTACACAAGTCTGAATCTGAACTCTCAGACCAATGAACCGACAAGACACAGTAAGGGTGTCTTATCCCTCTTTGGCGCAAAAACAGCTTTGCAGCAGGAATGAAATTCATTGTGCATACAAGCAAGTCCCAAATCATCCAAAATATTAACAAGACATATGGCACTTGTATACTTCTGAGTTGTTTGTACATGTGTAAATTTCAGATGTAGTGCAATGAGTGATTACACAACCATTTATGACTATTATTTATTTATTTATTTAAGTTTGATGACCGGGGAAGTCCACTGGGCTAAAAAGAGCCCATTTTCAGTGGAGGCCCAGGGAGAAAAGCTCCACAATAATAGCAAGTTACATTTCACATGTTGCAAAAAGACCTAGTTCAGTCAAGTTAGTTAAACATTTACAAATAAGCTTCAAGATATTAGCATTTGGCATGTCACACTGTTAAAATTGATGGACATATTTCAATACAGTAATTTCAACATCAGTGTCAAGTGAATATTTTTTTTGTAATAAACTCAAATTGTAGGGTACATTTTAAAGTATATAGCTAGTAGCAATTAGAAGGTTTGGAGAAATATTATGCATGGAGATGGTAACACTATGTAAGAGATTGGGGAGTATAGTATAACAGAACAGTTTTGAGACAGTTACATTGCTTTTGGTGTGATGAAAGTTGATATTAGTGGTAGCTGGGTGAGACAGTGCAAGATGGAAAGAGGGGGGTGAGATTAAGGTTGGAACGTGACAAGGGCATTCCCATTTGGAAGAAAGATGACAGAGGAGTAAAGATTTGAAATTTGTATGGTTAGGTAGGTTGCATAGGTGTGTGAGGAGAGAGTTCCATTTTTTAGCTAAAGAGTGGGACAGCAGTAGTTGGCCAGGAGTTTGTTCAGGTTTGTGGACTTGAAGGAGATTTTGGTTTTTGGATCTGAGTGGGCAGTTGGGAATGTAGAGTTTTAAGGAAGTAGCAAGAGCTGGGCAGTCATCAGGTTTAAAGATGAGCTTGTGGGCAATAGCGAGTTGTAGGTAAGTGAGGTAGTTGGGTAGTTCCAGCCAGTTTAGGATGTGGAGAGAGAGGCAGTGGTGGGATGAGGTTTTTGAGTGGGTTGCAAATTTGGAGATCTTGTGGTAGCAGGATTCAAGTTTGGATCGGAGGCTGAGATGGAGATTGGTGAAAGGAGGGGCACCATACATAAGAGAGGGGAGTAGTGTTGTTTTTAGAAATGCAGCTCTGTCTTATCTTTCTATGGTGTTCATTCTTCTCTTATCTGAGCCTTAATCTGAGACTTGCAGTCTGTAAGGCATTTTGTATCATTTCCCTTAAAAGGTATGAGAATGTTAAATTACACTAATATACTGTTTTCAATAAATGCAGGAGAGTTTGACTATTACTGAAAAGAAACTGAGAAATGTGTGCTGCTTACTTACTTTTAAAACCTTGATACAATTACTTCTACACTTTGCAATTGTGACCTGGCTGACACATGCACTGGAGGGAAGTGAGTCCGAATTGCTATTGTGTTTTTCTTCTCCCTACCAGTAATCATTCATAGTTGCAATCCATTACCAACTAACACTGAGGGAGTGCCTGCACTATGTTTACACCTGCTATACAGAGCCAAGAATTTGGATTAAGCAATTCTAATGAGTTCACACCTCATTTGCATCTTCATCGTGCTCACAGTCCTGAATCTATGCTATAAAAAGGTTAATGCGTACCTAGGGAACCTGAAGGTGAGGTGTGTTGCATATGTGGATAACACAGAAGAAGATTTCTTTTACTTTGGAATTATCTGCACAGAAGGCTACTGATCTTGATGAGGTATAATTGCATTTTTCAGTTATATACTGGATTTTCTTACATGTCTGTAGGAAAAAAATATATATGTATACGCTAAGTTTGCATCTGAGTGCCCATATAGAACACATCATTGTGCTGCTTTAAGGATACTAGACTGTCTTGAGCTTCCCAACATTATTCTTTACAACAAACTCTCTTTAACTCATAAAATTGTAAGACAACCAACCAGAAACCCTGCAGTACAAAATCTCACCCTTCCTTATAGTTCCAGCAGACCACTTTGCTCTGACAGTAAGAACTTACTCACCATCTCCAAGGCCAACAACACTGCAGGAAAATCTCTATTTTCCAACTATGTATCTCGTATATGGAACTCCCTTCCTAACTCCATTCTCTCAATCTCATGCACTAACCACTTTAAGCCATCACTTAAAGTTTATCTAAAAAATAAGTGGCTGTGTTCCTGTAATAACACCTCATGTATGCTCTGATACATCACAGTATACCCAATCATATCTAACTTCTTCCTGGATGTTTAGTCCTTTATTCCTACTGACCTGTCTTAACGTTATATTCTTAATGTTATATCTTGACATAAGTAATACTTTACAAATAGTACTACCTATGTTCAAAGCCTAGGTTTTGTTGTCAAGATGTAACAAATTTGTGTTTTCTTATGTATACTACATTTTGTTTACTTTATACTTTATTGGTTATGGTAATATGTGCATTAAAATCTACTGTTACTCATGGAGCTTTTCTCCCCGGTCCTCTGCTAAAAAAGGACCGGTGTCCACGGACTTTCCTGGTAAACAAATGTTAAATATATATATATATATATATATATATATATATATATATATATATATATATATATATATATATTACTGTTGGCATAGGCATTTTTGTCAGGGCATTATTCTTTCTTAGCTGGACAGCCTAACCAACTTTCACCATAAGTGCTGCTGTTACAACTGTTTCTCTTTATGCTTGTCTGTGTTATTTCAGTGAAATATAAATGTCCTATATTGTCAATGACACAGAGGGTGTTAGCCTTCTAGGATGGCCTATAGATACCTCTAGGGAAATGCTGGGCACAAGTAGATGTGTCTGGCAATTGCATAAAATTGACTGTTCTGTGGTAAATGTGTATACATGTTTTTAGGACAGTTTGAAAGCACTTATAACAATTCACTGATGTTTTACTCCTTGTTTGGTAAAAAATGTAATTTTCCTGTTGTTTTGGGGATGGGGGAGCCAAGTTCAATTTCTGTGTTGTCATAACCAAAAACTTTTTATAGAGGTTTGCTTTGCTATTGTTAGTCCCTGTTTTGGATCATACCATGGTTTGTGTGACTGTGGTATGTTACAACCAAATAACCCTTTTTATATTTGAATAACTGAAGTTTTTTGTTTTTCCAGTGGGTAATATTGAAACACTAATAATATGTGTTACATCTAAGCAGGACTTTTATTTGTGTGATGTTTACTTAGAGTATCCTTCTTTTGTGTTTTATGTCACCTAGGACTGTGGTACCCAAGCATCCCAATCCCTGCAAACCCCCATTTAGTGACTCAGAGAATGACATGATCATCCAAGCTTTTCAACGGCATGGTGCCTTTCTGCTTGAGAGAGGACATGAATACAAATTTGAAACCAGATAGTGAACAATGTCAGTGTTATTGCGGAAAACAGTAGGACATATGATCAGGTGCATTATAGGGCCACTGACATGATTTCATCCGCCTGGAGGAGAGCAGCTGCAGTGGCCCATGGACAGCTGGCTACCGGGGGTTGGGCTGCTACAGATCCACTGCTGACACCAAGTGAAGAGTTCCTGTCCACTGTCACAGGTCCAGAGAACTCAGTAGAAAGTGCATAACAACATGTGTTTGTTTTTGGTACTGCTGTTTTAGAGAGGTCAGGTATGTCCCAGGAGGAGCTTCCAGGTAGGCTTACATATGCCATTTTTTAAATATTTCTTCTATAGTTCAATACTGAAAGCAATAATTAAATCAGTTTAGTAAACGTTTTTGGGGTGGGGTAACTATTTATAGATTGATACAGTTAACAACATATTCTGGTTCATTACACCTGGGCTTGGGGTGGATGTTTCATCCAAATTTCAGTTAAATGTATTGTTAATGGACATATAAAGGCCAATATTTTCCCAAGAGTTATCGTTATTGTGATGATGGTGTCCTTGCATTTTGCTTAACTTCTTCTAGGGCCATCTTCCCTAGCAAGTGTGGAGTCATATGTACATGGTGAGCCAAACATTTGTATTTCAGTACCAATCAGCATTTGATAGAAATATGCATTTTTCCATATGTGTGAAGTGGGTGCAGAACTGTATGTGTATTGCTGCACCGTTTGTGATAGTAGCACTAGTGTTACTTTGCTATTATATATTAAATTGTAATAGTGTAGCTATTAATTTAATTCCTGTGTTTGCTGCTTATTATCACAGGTAATCCTGATAGTGAAAGTGTAGGACTCTTACTACCTGATGTCAGAGTATCAGCAGATTCCAATGATGATAGTGGCCAAACACAGACACAGTTAGGGCATGCAGAGGTTGAATCTGACACTGAGGTTGACATTCAGACATCTCCTGTAATTCCGTCAGACACAGACAGTAGGCCTATGCAAACCCATTCCAGTTAGCCATCAGATATTAGACACTTGATCAGGGTAGTGTGGTTACTGTGGCTTCAGTGCTTGGTGACTCTGGCCATAGCCAAAGTGTGGGTGAAGTGCCATACAGGAAAGTTGTTAAGAGAACTCGGAGGAGGCCTGCTGTCCATCCTCCACCTGATCCTGGTGTGTGTTTCCATGCCACTCAACATATGTTTAGGGCTGTCGTGGAAGGCAGGCATGTTCCAATAGGGTCTCTGAGGAAAAGGTTAGGGTTGTAGATGTGGCACAGGCTGACAGGTGTTGCTGCCTCCATCATTTTGCTGATACAATGGATCAGATGAATATCATGTGGTGTCTGTGACAGAACTTCTGCTGGGAGGAGGATGGCATCCACATGGATGTAGGTCACCCACATCATCTGATATTAGCTGATGTAGCCATGCCAGATCATGCTCCTGTAGTGCCACTACTTCCACTGCTCCATCTGTGGTTGAGGTGTCCACACCCAGATGTAGTAGGTCATGGAGTCATGGTCCTGGGTGTACTAATGAGGAGATCTTGTCCAGCAGACTTCAGTCACTTTCAGGCAACAGCATCATATCTGACCATGGGAGTGGATATACCAGTGCAACTTTTGGCAGAGCCAGTTCTCATGGACAGGGATGATGATGATGAAGAACGTTCACCTGTACCATGCATGGCTCACACCTGCTTGGCATACCAAGATGGTGAGCTAGCACAAAGCTTGGCTGTGTTCTTCCAGACAATCACACACCAATTTCACTTAGTGTGTCCATACAGACACACACAAATAATAGTTACATGGGTCAGTTGTGAGGCTTAAAGCTCATTCTGTCTCGCTGTCCACGTGATACTTTATCCAAATGTCTTCCTGTTTCACTTTCTTACTCACGCTCACTCACTACCTCTTGTGTCAGCCTAGGCTTCCTGCCCCCCCCCCCCCACGCACATACACACCACAACAGCCTGTACAAGTGATGATAACTGTGCCATATCCTTGTTTTCTTTCTTTTGGATTTAGGGATACATAAGTCTTTTTTCTGATGATCAGTGTGCATAGCTGACTTAGTGCTTAGTATATCTATTTTTATGATGTTGCTTTGCAAATGATAATGCTTTCTTACAGGTTGTTGTAATGTGTACATCCTTTCCAAACTCTTGCACCAACAAAGCTGGACCAGACAGAGGTCCAACAATGAGGAGAGTTTTTAAACATTGTTATCTTACAAACTGATAGAATAGCAGATTTTGCATTAATATTTATATGTTTGTCATGAAGGACATGGAGTCTGAAACTGAAATGTTTGTTATTATTTTCTAACTTCACTCTTTAATGATTTCCCATTACAAAGATATGAGGCCAAACTGTGGATATTCAGTAAATATCTGTACATTTTAGATGAAGGCCTATTAGTTGATAGAGAGCACATGTATTCACATAAGACACTGCTGTCACATCTTGAAGTAATTGCTGTAAAAATCACCCACCTGATACTTTCTTACATTACCAAATGACAGTATACAAGGATATGCCATTCATTTGTATTCTTAGAAATGTATTTTTCTATTCCAGGTTCAACACTTACCTTGGAAATCCAGCAGTTGCAAGAGTTTTAGTTCAGGGCTGACTCTGTCTGATGCTAGAAGTAAACAGCCATTATATGGGTTAGTAAAGGCTGATAGTGTTGTCTGGCATCAATGTTACTGTATGTATGTGTGTATGATGAAGGTGTTAACCCCTTAGGTGGTGAGCATGTGTGCTATCCATTGCCTCTTGGCCAGTGCAAGGCTGTATTGTGCACATCTACATCTGCCTACACCCACAAAGGCTGTTGGTTCCCCCTATGACTCCTCACCTGTTTGTGGCTGTGGTGACTTGTCAGTGGTGGTGGGATGTTGTGGCCCTTCACTTTGCTGTTCCTGCTGAAGCTGTTTTCTCAGGATAATGTTGGGGAGCATGGCACAGAAGGTGAATATTTCAGCACATGTATGGAGAGTGTATTGCAGGGCTCCCCCAGATGTATCTGGGCACCAAAACCATGACTTCAGCAGCCCAAACACATGCTCTCTAATATTTCTTGTTTGAGTGTGTGCCTCATTATAGTGTACTTCAGTTGGTGTGTGTGTGCAATAATGATGGGTGTCATCAGCCATGGTTCCAGTGCATAACCTGCATAATCCAGTAAATGACCCTGTGGGGTATCCCCCCTAGTAAACATCTCATACAGTTGAGAGTTGTGCCAGATATGTGAGTTGTGGTAACTGTTTCGGTTGCCGGCACACATGTTCATGATGATTCTCTTAATGTTACTCACAAACTGGCAATTAATGGAGTGGTAGCCCTTTCTGTTTATGTACACCCTTCCCAGTTCCCCGGGTGGTGCTTTGATATCTATATGTGTACAGTCTATGGCACTCAGAACTTCAGGGTATTGTGCTACAGGGTAGAACTCCTGCATAGTCCTGTATGCTGATGCCTGTGACACTCCAGGCATGTCCCCCTGTTGGTATCTGGAAGGTTCCTGTAGCTGCACATACCTTAATCTCCACTGGCATCAGTTCGCCTCAGTTTGCCCTTGTTGTCAGATGTGGAAGAGAGAGGCTACAAAGTGCCTGTAGTGTGTCTGCATGCACCCTGTAGCACTCTATAATTTCCACCTCATGCAGATTATGAAAAGTTAAATGGGGGTATAAAAACTCTTCTCCATCTTGGCCATGGTCTATTAACAGCAGCAGCAGAACAGACATGGGTCTGCTGCACATACCCATGAATAAGAGCAACATATAATGAATGTGTACATATATTGAGAGATAGATATGATATACATGCTTGTTTGGGTGTGTATATTTATATGTGTAAGTAGTGTGTGTGTGTGTGTGTGTGTGTGTGTGTGTGTGTGTGTGTGTGTGTGTGGGTGTGTGCAGAAATTTAGCTCCCCACACACACACACACACACACACACACACACACACACACACACACACATATTTATATATTTATATGCACACATGCATGTACAATACCATTCTTTTATTTCAGATTGCATATCACTCACAATTCATGGATTCACAAATCAATAAACCACTTAAAGGCTTTAAATGGTTCCTGGTTTTCTTTTTTTGGGGGGTGTCAGCTGCCTGTATTCTGCAGTAGTTGATGAATTGTCAAACTGCACTTGATTTAGAGCATGTGTTGTCATGCTGTACACACAAATACACTCACAATCTTAAACCGTTGCCACTCATTTGCATTTGATTTTAAAAAGACAGTATATCAAAACAAATGCAGAAATGGTCTGATTTTGAAATTAAATTAGATAGCATCTGGCTGCAGATTTTTTATGAGCCAGTTTATTAGGTATTGTTTATTGTTTGACTACTTAGTCTAAATTTATCATAACTGAGTCTATGTACTTGCATTACCTGGCAAATAGCAAATGTAAAATATTAAACCCATATTGTTAACAGATTAGAAAGAGTCATCTAGCTTAGATAATCTTTGGTTACACAGTCATCATGAATCAGCTCAAATTCTTTTTTAGCACTCTGAATATGCTTCCATATCATAAATGCAAACATCAGAATCAATATTTACTGTGAAAGTAAATTAATACTACTGAGTAGTTTTGTCTGTCTTAAACTGTCTCTGATTTTACAGGTGGGATAAAAAAAAAAAAAAACATGACTTTATGAATTTATCACAATGCAAAGCAACCCATTAGGTTTTTAAGAAAAATAAGTTATTGATAAAGCAATAAATCAATAAACGCATACATAAGAAAATCAATAAATAGGGCACCATCTCACTCAGATTAGACTACTTTGAAATCATTCTGCATTCAGAATAATGGCTGTATGGAAAAATATGATTAACACTTACGAGGTTAAAAAAATGAAAAGCAGAACACTGTGATATACACATACACTTACACACACATACACGCACACATGCACACACGCACACATATGTATGTGTGCGTGTGTGTGTGTGTGTGTGTGTGTGCGCACGCATCTGTGTATTTGTAAATTTATATGGATAGATATATAGAAGACAGAGAAAGAGATACACACACACACACACACACACACACACACACACACACACACACACACACACACACACACACACACACACACACACAATCTACATTATAAATATAGATACTCCAGCTGAGTTGGCAACTGAGCAACATTTTGAATGTGAGCTCTGCTGAATATGGATATAACATCTGCTGAAGCATGCATGTGGCACACTCATGTATAAATCCCATAATTTCAAAATATCTGGAAGATTTTTAAAGAAAGTAAAAATGAAGTGGTGATATTGCAGGGAGAGTGAACTGATGGAAATAAAGTAGAGAGTGAAACTGGCAGTCTGTTTTTGATGCTAAAGAAAACAGATAGTGAAAGGAAGTTAGTACTTTTATTAATGTTGTTCACATAAGCTAATGAAAAGAAAAACTATTATGAAAGGAAGTTAGTACATTTATTAATGTTCACATAAACAAATGAAAAAGCTATTTTGAAAGGAAGTTAGTACATTTATTAATGTTGTACACATAAGCAAATGAAAAAAAAAACTATTATGAAAGGAAGTTAGTACATTTATTAATGTTTTACACATAAGCAAGTGAAAAAAACTATTATTTCTAGTTCTACATGTGTAATTAGAATTGTCTAATGCTTTGCTTTATATTGCTTCTTCATAGCCTAGTGCTACATGTGCTGACAGAGTTACTTCCTTACTAATCATTTTGTTTTATATGTACTCACCCATTCTTTACTTTTTTTTTTTGTTTGACAGAACCATTTTTAACAAACAAGTTACTGAGGACACCGATACAGGTATTAAAACAGGAGGTGATGGCACTGGCATATGAACGAAAAAAAATAAGCCTATATTGTACATGTTTGCATGTGTGTATGCATGTGCATGTACATCGGGGAGTGGTGTATAGGCATCTGAAAAAAGCAAATTTTTATTCTAGATATGAGACAAAAGGAAAGGAAAGGTCAACAATATGTCTGACTTGTATCATTGGTATAAAAAAGACATTCAATAAAGCCTACACTAAATGTACATGATATGTATTCAATAAAAATTCTTATCTCATTTTTGTGTTTTCTAGTCACTCAGAAAGATTACGCTAAGTGTACATGTAGTCTATACTTTGTGTTAACCTTTATGAATCCCTGTCAATATTTAAAGCAGCAAAAATATCAATAGGAAAACTAAAATTAGAAGGAAGAAGGTGTGTGTTATGTCTGTATTGTCTGTGCCTGTGTTGTCTGTTCCTCAGAATTAGTTCTGGTTTAAGCACCTGTGCTTCAGGCCAGTTATTTTACATTAAGAAGGTTCGTGGTCTGCACTCTTGTGGGAGAAGAGGCTGGACTCTGCCCTTCTGAGCTGGGAATTTCTGGTTAAAGGCTTACAGTGCCTGCATATTTAGGTTCATAGGTTCATACTAAGCTATCTGCCCTAGGACATTTATAAGCCTAGCCAGAATGTGTTTGGCTTTTGCCACCCATTTTAAATTAATTCTGCTATGCCCATTTTTGAGGTTAGTATACTGTGCCTCTGTCTAACAGTGACACAGAAGTGATACCCGGGGAAAACCTATGATCTCCCATCCACTCATCAAGATTCCTCTTGAAGAGAGTCAATGAAGGACTCTGCCTAACATGGACTGGGATTTTATTCCAGAGTGAAGGGAGTTTCTGGGTTATGAATTTGTCCCTCCAGCATGTCCTATTTATTTCATTGCTGAGGTTCAAGTCTCTCGAGCATGTAGATCGATGGGATTTGGATTTTCTGAGGTGCAGCATGTCCATTAATTCCGGGTTGGACTTGGCTTTATACGTCAGGCACAGATCGCCTCTGAACAGGCGGTATGCCACTGAGTAGAGCTGGAGTTTCTTTAACCGGGCAGCATATGGCATCTGTTTGAGCCCTTTGATCCTCTTGGTGAGGTACTTTTGGGGTCTTTCCAGCTGCTGCAGGTGTCTGGTAAGGTACATCCCAAAAGGGGCATTGTACTCAATTATGGGCCTGATGAGGGATGAGTAAAGTGGCACAATGACCTCCCTGATCTAGATGTGAATCCCTTCATGATTAGGTGGGCTATATAAAATGTTTTTCTAACCACTTTGGCCACATGGTTGTCAAATGAGAGATTGCTATCAACTTGGGTCCCCAGGTCCCTAATTACTTCTTCTGTACTTAATGGATTACCACCTATGTGGTAATTTGTGGGCACTTTGTTTTTGCCAAAGGGGATGACTATACACATTTTGGCGTTTAGCTTGAGGCCATGGCTCTGGCACCAGTTGTCTGTTTCTATGAGGCCCTTTTGGAGGATGCTTGTGTAGGCTGGAGAGTCGATTATGGCACCCAGTTTGCAGTCATCTGCGAACTTGGTCAGCCACAGTCCTTCCGTGTTGGTCTGTACCTCCGGGAAATATATACCGAACAAGAGAGGTCCCAGGACTGAGCCTTGTGGGATGCCACTTGTATCTGGTTTGGAGTCTGACATGGCTCCAGCAATTCTAACCATGTGGGTTCTGTCCTTGAGCCAGTTTGCAACCCATCTAGTGACATAGGGGTTTATATTTAAGCTGGTGAGCTTGTCTATAATGCTCGAGTGGGGTATTGTATCAAAGGCTTTTGCGAGGTCCAGGTAGGCTGTGTGGACCACCTTCCCCTTGTCAATGGCCTTGGTGACTGTTTCAAAGAAATCAACCAGGTTTAAGAGGAAGGATCTGCCCTTAACAAAGCCGAACTGGGTAGGATCCAGTGTCTGTAGGTCCCCAATGTCTTTATTTATGAGGTCCATGATGATCCTTTCCATATCTTTGCAGACAAAGCTAGTGAGGCTTATGGGGCGATAGTTTCCAGGATCCGTTGTAGCACCACCTTTGTGGAGAGGGACCACAGTTGCTGTACACCACTCTTTGGGTACATATCCTGTAGTAAGGCTGAGACTGAACAGTAGTTTTATGTTTGGGTTTAGCTCTTCTTGGAGTTCATGTAGGACGCAGCCCGGGACACCGTCTGGTCCCATTGATGCTGTGATTTTTCCTTTGGAGAAGGCGGCTCTTTCCTGAGCATTTGAGATGTCAGGGGGGGCAGCACTCTGCTGGGATGGATATTTGCCCTTTTGGTGGGGAGCGGGGGGGGAGTTTGTGCTGAATCTGTCAGCTAGGATGTTGGCAATGTCTGTGGGTTTGGTGAATTTTTTGTCATTTTGGACTAATTCTGAGCATATCTGGGAATTACCACTCAGGTTCCTAACATAACTAAAGAAAGCCTTGTGATTATCCTTAGTGTCCTGTGCAATTTTTCTCTCGAAGCTGGCCTTAGACGATTTTATGAGTGCCCGTAGTTTTTTGCTAATACTGATCAGAGATGCCGTCCCTTTTTGGAATTTTGCTCTATCATTTAGTAGCTTCCTCCTTCTATTGTATAGTTTGTTTATGGCTGGGGTCCACCAGACAGGACGTCTGCCTTTGGAGGATTGGGTCTTGGTTTTATTTGGGATCGCATGATCCATGCATTCCTGAAGGTGTTCATAGAATGTGTTTATAAAGGATTCTGTGGTCTGGGCCATATTTTCCACAGGCCCGGGGGCTTTGAAGGATTCCACCTCGGTTTTGAGGAGTGTGAAATTTGCTTTAGAGAAGTTTTTTACTGTGGTTTTCTGGGCAGGGGGTGGTGTCGGGATGTGAATATCCAGTGAGATTAGTTTATGGTCTGATCTTACCAGTGAGGGATACACTTCTGGTCTGGATCATAGAGTCCCCATGTTGGTGATGAACAGGTCCAGTATGTTTTCCCCTCTTGTGGGCGTGGTAACAAGTTGTTCCATAGCATTTGAGTTTATAAATTCTAGGAACCTTTGAACTATTTCTTACTGTAATTGGTACACCTTGTTTGCTGTAGCATAGACTAGATCCAGGCCTGCTGAATCTAGTTTTGTTTGTATGCTTGTTATTTCCCTGAAAAGCTAATTCCACCTAAAACGCGTCTTTTCAGAGCTTCTGTGGATCCCTAGTGATATCTGCATTGCTTACTATACTTATTTCCTTGTTTCACTTGAAAGAAAGTTACTGTTTGTAATTTTTGCATTTAAGTTACCTGGCACTTGCTCACTAAAGCAATTATATAAGTCAGCACTAAAAAATTAAAAGCACTACACCCTCACAAACTCCCCCTGGAGTACCTTGCTCCCCATTGGCCATTTTTTTTCAATTATAAAGAAATTCCCAATACTATTCTAGCATGTTCAAAGGTCAGTTGTCAATCTCCTCTCCAGTCCAGCTAGTGAATCTGGGAATCTTGAGGCAATGTTACAACTGCCTCATGTACACAGACAACCCTCTCCTCCTCCCAACAAATTCCAACACATGTGAGAGATGCAACCATATAGCCAAACTGGAGGCTAAGCTCTCTCAACTCAGTACTGGCATAACCAGTCAGGAGGAGAAGGAAACCACACTCACTACAATTCCAGTCTCATATAGACCTACCACTACAGCAAACCAAACACATAAACACACAAAAACATACTTGGAGGCTCTAAATAAAAATCTGCCTAAGCAGCAGAGACCACCACAGCAGACACCCAAGCAACCGCTACCCCAAAACAAAACACGTGCAACACATAGCTCACAAAGCCAGTGTGCCGAACAGTCACAGCCCTTAAGGCTAAACAACACACCTGATACACTTGTAATAGGTGACTCTATCATCAGGCACACTGACGTCCCGCTCACCAGGCTGAACAAGGAGAAGGTCACGGTGAGCTGCCTGTCAGGCGCTAGGATCTGCCACATAACACAAGCACTCATGTCACTCCAAGGCAAGTACAAATATGACTCAGTCATTGTCCATGCTGGTGTGAATGACCTGAGACGTACCTCCCTGGACTACATGAAAAGAGACATAGCGGTATGACCCTGACCTTGAGTAGCATCTTACTCTCACCAAGAATGATGCCACATTATGAAAACAAGATTATCAATTTCAACAATTGGCTTAAGTATTGGTGTCATTCAAAGGGGATCCAATGCCTGTCAGCCTGGGATGACATGCTCGACAAGCCACAATGCTTCGCTAGGGACGGCTTGCACCTGTCACCCCTGGGCTTTCAGATATTGGCAAAGGCTCTTGCTACCCCCATAGTGCCTTTTTTAGGCAAGGCTCAAAAGACAAACCCACCGCCATAGGTATCACAAGGGATAAGAAACTAAGAGTAATGCTACTCAACGCCAGAAGTCTAAACCTCAAGATGCACACACTCAAAACTCTCCTTAGCATGGAGAACATCGATATCTGTGCAGTAAGAGAAACCTGGTTCAAGGCTGTCGAGAGCACCCCAGCACTACCAGGTTATACCTCATACCATGCTTTTCGGCCCCAAAACTTGGACCAAACCACAAAAGGAGGGGGAGTATCAATATTCTTCAAAGATACCCACACCTCCAGGTTGGTGGCACAGCACGAAACATCAGAGACTATTCATGTGCAACTAACAGTGGGTAAAACTGCCTTCCAGTTTATAGCCTGCTGCAGACCACCCTCCCAAATCTAGGAACCCCACTCGGCCTTCCTGAGAGCACTGGAAAATATGAAGGTCTCTCCAAACACCATTATATTGGGTGACTTCAACTACCCAACCATAGACTGGGAGCATTACTCTAGCTCCAACACCCTAGCCCAAAGGTTCCTAGAATTTATAAACTCAAATGCTATGGAACAACTTGTTACCACTCCCACAAGAGGGGAAAACATACTGGACCTGATCATCACCAACATGGGGACTCTATGCTCCAGACCAGAAGTGTATCCCTCACTGGTAAGATCAGACCATAAACTAATCTCACTGGATATTCACATCCCGACCCCACCCAATACCCAGAAAACCACAGTGAAAAAACTTCTCTAAAGCAAATTTCACACTCCTCAAAACCGAGGTGGAATCCTTCAAAGCCCCGGGCCTGTGGATAATACGGCCCAGACCACAAAATACTTTATAAATGCACTCTATGAACACCTTCAGGAATGCATGGATCATGCAATCCCAAATAATACCAAGACCCAATCCTCCAAAGGCAGACGTCCTGTCTGGTGGACCCCAGCCATAAACAAACTATACAATAGAAGGAGGAAGCTACTACATGATAGAGCAAAATCCCAAAAAGGGAAGGCATCTCTGATCAGTATTAGCAAAAAACTACGCGCACTCATAAAATCATCTAAGGCCAGCTTCGAGAGAAAAATTGCACAGGACACTAAGGATAATCACAAGGCTTTCTTTAGTTATGTTAGGAACCTAGGCGGGAATTCCCAGATATGCTCAGAATTAGTCCAAAATGAGAAAAAATACACAGAACCCACAGACATTGCCAACATCCTAGCGGACAGGTTCAGCGCAAACTTCTCCCCCCGCTCCCCACCAAAAGGGCTAATATCTTTCCCAGCAGAGTGCTAACCCCCTGACATCTCAGATGCTCAGGTAAGAGCTGCCCTCTCCAAAGCAAGAAACACAGCATCAATGGGAACAGACGGTGTCCCGGGCTGCGTCCTACATGAACTCCAAGAAGAGCTAAACCCATACCTAAAACTACTGTTCAATCTCAGCCTTACTACAGGATATGTACCCAAAGAGTGGCGTACAGCAACAGTGGTCCCTCTCCACAAAGGTGGTGCCTCAACGGATCCTGGAAACTATCACCCCATAAGTCTCACTAGCTTGGTCTGCAAAGCTATGGAAAGGATCATCATGGACCTTATAAATAAAGATATCGGGGACCTACAGACACTGGATCCAACCCAGTTCGGCTTTAAGGGCAGATCCTGCCTCTTAAACCTGGTTGATTTCTTTGAAACAGTCACCAAGGCCATTGACAAGGGGAAGGTGGTCCACACAGCCTACCTGGACCTCGCAAAAGCCTTCGATACAATACCCCACTCGGGCATTATAGATAAGCTCACCAGTTTAAATATAAACCCCTATGTCACTAGATGGGTTGCAAACTGGCTCAAGGACAGAACCCACATGGTTAGAATAGCTGGAGCCATGTCAGACTCCAAACCAGTTACAAGTGGTGTCCCACAAGGCTCAGTCCTGGGACCTCTCTTGTTCGGTTTATATTTCTCGGAGGTACAGGCCAACATGGAAAGACTGTGGCTGACCAAGTTCGCAGATGACTGCAAACTGGGCACCATAATAGACTCTCCAGCTGACACAAGCATCCTCCAAAAGGGCCTCATAGAAACAGACAACTGGTGCCAGAGCCATGGCCTCAAGCTAAACGCCAAGAAGTGTATAGTCATCCCCTTTGGCAAAAACAAAGTGCCCACAAATTACCACATAGGTGGTAATCCATTAAGTACAGAAGAAGTAATTAGGGACCTGGGGACCCAAGTTGATAGCAATCTCTCATTTGACAACCACATGGCCAAAGTGGTTAGAAAAACATTTTATATAGCCCACCTAATCATAAAGGGATTCACATCTAGATCAGGGGAGGTCATCGTGCCTCTTTACTCATCCCTCATCAGGCCGATAATTGAGTACAATGCCCCTTTTGGGATGTACCTTACCAGACACCTGCAGCAACTGGAAAGACCCCAAAAGTACCTCACCAAGAGGATCAAGGGGCTCAAACAGATGCCGGATGCTGCCCGGTTAAAGAAACTCCAGCTCCACTCAGTGGCATACTGCCTGCTCAGAGGCGATCTGTGCCTGACGTATAAAGCCATGTCCAACCCGGAATTAATGGACATGCTGCACCTCAGAAAATCCAAATCCCATCGAGCTACACGTTCAAGGGACTTGAACCTCAGCACTGAAATAAATAGGGCATGCTGGAGGGACAGATTCATAACCCAGAGGCTCCCTTCACTCTGGAATAAAATCCCAGTCCAGGTTAGGCAGAGTCCCTCATTGACTCTCTTCAAGAGGAATCTTGATGAGTGGATAGGAGATCATAGGTTTACCCGGGATATCACTTCTGTGTCACTGTTAGACAGAGGCACAGTATACTAACCTCGAAAAAGGGCATAGCAAAATTAATTTAAAATGGGTGGCGAAAGCCATACACACTCTGGCTAGGCTTATAAATGCCCTAGGGCAGATAGCTTAGTATTAACCTATGAACCTATGAACTTAGTGTACACTTAGTGTAGGCTTTATTTAATCTAGGGTCAAACTATTCCAAAACACCCAAACGTATGTAATTTGGAGGAACTGTTTATCATTTTGATTTATGAAAAAATTCTTTGTTCCTCAATGAAAATATTTCTCACACATTATGAATTTATTGTTGCTAAGGAAATACAGGGGAAATAATACTGATTCTTATTGTTTCTTCAATCATACTGTTTCAAAAAAAAAAATAGTATAAGCATAAAACAGACATTTTAGCAATGTCCTGAGCTCTGTGGTTAAAACTGTCATCTGTTGTTTCACATTCCAGCTGTCTGATTCAAATTTCATGAGGAACAATTCAACATTTGGCAAGAACTATGAAATAATTCATATTATAAGCTATATATCTATAGCTATCAGCATCTATCTATCTATCTATCTATCTATCTATCTATCTATCTATCTATCTATCTATCTATCTATCTGTCTAGCTGTGGCAGGGCTTCGTACCCTGTGATGTGAACACTTGCTGCAGATTATTGTCACTGTTGATGTGAGACTCTGACTCCCTGTACACAAATGGGAAAATGAGTTGTGGATGGATGGGTGGATATATAGTCAACCATCATCACTCAAACAGTCAACAACTTCAGCTCAAACCTCACTAAACTTGAACAATGAAAAAGCAGAAACTCAGCTGATCACAAAATGGAAAAGAAAGCTTTGTTTTACAATATGTTGACTAAAGAACATAAATAAATAAAACAAATAAATAAATAAACCCCTAACAATGCCACAGAAACAAATGTGTGTGAAGACTGGTGGTGAATAGGAAAGGATTAATCATAACATAATATAATGTGTAGAGTTAGAGTTGGGGTCAGGGTAGAGTTTGGATTAGCACTTATCTGTAAAGACTT
>NC_056741.1:957694390-957701890 GCF_019279795.1 Protopterus annectens | reverse complement strand
GCAAGTTTGAAAACGGATTTGTGGTATTAACCTGGACTAGAGGCAATTTCTCAGTGTGACTGTTTTAACCATGGCATTGTTTACACCTATGTGCAATCAGAAACAGGGACATGTCTGCTTTTGGTAGCTGTACTTCATCATGTGTTAAAACATGACAGAGGCAGTCACTGATACTTGGGATGTATTAAGAAAAAGAGAGACAAATGTCAAGGGCATTCATTGACCATATTTAAAGCTGATGGAGAAGAGTTGTTGAAGTCCTTACCACATTTCCAAAGACCTGATCCAGCAAAATGTAGTAGATATGCTATTGTGTATTGTCAGTTTAATGATGGTCTTATTTGAAGTTGGATGTCTGTATTATCATAAATTTATGAATAAACATGTCATATGTTATTTTAGATACATTGATTATTTGATATTCATCTGTCAAGGTGGCCATGATGAAATTAGTAAATTTGTTCAAGATTTACAGAAGAATAATTTTAATGTGTTTTTTGATGGTCTCCAGTGTGGTGAAGAGGTTATTTTTCTGGATTTACAGTTACAAGGCTTTAATACTGGTGAAATAAAAACTGCTATTCATAGGACATTTTTAGATGGAGATAGTCACCCTCCTCATTTAATTTGTTCATTGCCTTATGGAAAATTGCTACGTTTACACAGAATATGTAGGAATGACCTGTATCTGTTAATGAAGTTAAGAAGACTGCCCGTATGTTCATCACTAGAGAATAAACACAGGATGTAGTTATAGAAGCACTTCAGAAAGTTAAGGCAGAGCAAAATGACAATAAAGTGTGTAAAAAATATGATAGAAATAAAGACATTGAAGTGAATCATGAGATTAGTAGAAGAAAAATATATTTTGTCACACCTTATAATGTCCTTAGTGATGCATTAAGGGATTTATTGAATTATCATTGGTAATTTTTAGTTAGAAATTGTGAACTCTCTAAGATATTAAATACGATCCCTACTACTTCTTATAAGTGTGTAAGAAGTTTGAGAGATATGTTAGTTCACAGTAATTTTGTTTCCCCTAATATTTATATGCTTACACATCTATCACTAGTAGGTATTTCCCCATGTGGGAATTGCTGTGTTTGTAAGTTTATTGCATGTTCTTTTTCTAAAATTAATAATATTAAAATTTATCCTGTGAATACTTTTACATGTAACACAGAGGGTATTATCTGTGCTCTTAAATGCCTATGCAACTTCTTTTATGTAGGAGAAAGTAAAAGAGCCTTTAAACTGAGGCTCAAAGAGCATATTAGAGATGTTAAGAAACAAAAACGTGAAAGTCCTATAGCCTTGAATTTTAAACATCATCATGGGGGTGATTTTTCTTTGCTACAGGGTACTATTCTTCAACAAGTGACAGTTAAATTGGGGAAAATTGCACACGTAAAGATAAATTACAAAAATAAAAAGTTTGTTTTCATTTTAAAGTATGACACTTTAACACCTTCAGGCTTGAATTCTGAGTGCAATTGAAAATATTTGATTTAACTGTGTTAATTGATTTACTGAATAACTGATTAAGTGTTTTAACTTTGTATGTTTATACAAGTGTGTTTTAAATGTATTTGTTACTCCTTGATGGCTTGTCAGCCAAGGCACTAGAGTCTTTTAAAATTTTTGTTTTTGGCTAGTGGCTTGTTGTTTTTAATACTGTTGTGTAGTCTTTAAGCAAAGGATGGCATTAAGCAGAGATTCTCCAATGAAAATAGTGGAGGATGTATTGCACAGAGTTTCTGAGGCTTTAAGTGCAACATTGCCTAGCCTACATGCTTTGTAGCAAACAACAGAATGAAATGTTCTGTTGGAAAGTATATAAAGGTTTCACCTTAGAGACTTAGTGATATAGAGACATCTGATTTTCCTTTCAAAAATGGGATATCTATGTATTGGAAGGAAAGAGGTTTGGGCATGCACCTAGTAGTGTTGTCTACAGTGCAAAAAATCATGGATTTGGCTAGTACACCATTGTGGATCTTTGATGTCAGGAATCCTTTGAAAGGTAAAGTTGTGAGACAACTGTATACTTTACATGGGATTTTGCAGCATATGGGCTGTTTTTTTTTTGGTATACTGCTTAATATCTACTAATTGATTAACATTTACAGTGTTATATTGAATAATGTTGTTCAAGTGTTGGGGTGCTTGTTATGTCTTGATTTCCTTCATTTGATTTGATGGATTTTGAGCCAGCAACTTTGAAGGGTGTACACTATAATTTCCATCTGTGCTTGTTTCATGCCGGAATGTTTAACTGAATGTTCAGAGCTGTGGATTGAATGATTTTTATGCTTTAGATGCTATGGTCAGTATGCCTTTTAGGAAGCCAATAGCAATGGCTTTTCTACATGTAGAAAAAGAGCCTGCTATTTTGTAGTATAGAAGTCTGAGTTACCTGCTAATGCATCCACCACAGTTCAGTACTTTGAATACTATTATACTTTGGGATATGCTTGTATATGTCGCATAAGACTCCCAGCAGCCCCCCATTTGCCTCCTCTGTTTCCTCCTTCTGTTTGATGTGTAAGCCAGCTTCAAGAGTGTTCTTAACCAAAAATACAAATTATGACTGAGGGTTGGCAGTCATATTACAAGGTAGATATGTGTCAGACCTTCTGCGTTTATGTATGCTCTTGTAAGGGAATGGGCTGATATAGATAATCTTCATTTTTCTGTTCAAAGTGGTGTGCCATTTACTCCATTGGGGTCTGTCATGAGGGATGAGGAAGAGTGAATTTGTCAAACCATAGAACATTGTGCTGATTATGAAGCTTTGGAGTTACTATGCCTTTCGGTGTTGAAGTTACATCTATCTGTCAGTGTGTTATGCTTTCATTATGTGGTTTCCAAGTTCAGCAAAACAAAGCAGTGTTTCTTTTTGTTTCTGTTTCATGGTTACATATGTGATGTCAGTGGTATTTCTTTTTCTTCTGCAATTGTACTAGCTCTATTAACTTTCTGGTTGTTGATGTGATATGTCTTTCTCTTTTTTATGCATTTGTTTTTGCTCTCAGTGTTCTATGCTGTCAGTTATTTGTCCACTTTCTACCTGTCCATGTTTATGCTTGCCATGTATGTATGTATGTATATTATATATATATATATATATATATATATATATATATATATATATATATATATTATTTCTGTCTCTCTCAGTATATATATATATATATATATATATATATATATATATATATATATATATATATATATATATATATAGATATATATGTTGAGAGAGAGATACAGAGAGAGAGAGATTTTGGTCAACTTTATATTTGGTTGACCTATAAATAAATGGTTTTATAGTCATATGCATGGAAGCCAGGATTTTATCCACTGCAGGACAGTTAAAAAAGATTTTTTCAGTGTATTGATGGAATAAGCTGCAATGTTTTGATTTGGCATGCTCACCAGTTGACCTTAGACCAAGTTAACAAAAAAGAATATACCCTCAGGTTTAATAAACTCCATGTAGGAATAGCATTATTCCTACACAGAGTGAATGGTGTCCATGTATGCATCTACCTCTTGCTAGCGAGCCTTGCATATTAATGAAGGCTCGCTATTGAGATGGAGCACATGGATACTGAATTAGTGCAGGGCGAGTATTATAGTAGTGCTCGCAGATCTGTAACATGCCCCCTGCACTGTCAAAGTGCCATACAGCACTTTACAATAGAAAACAGTGTTCACGGACACTGAAGTAATGAATGGGAAGTGAATGTAATGCATGGGGTATGTAACAGGTATTGTAACAAACCCCCTGCATTGTGAAAGTGCCATACAGTGCTTTACAATAAGGAAAAATAAAGAAAGTGTCCTCAGACCTTAAAGGATGAATGGGAAGAAAATGTTATGCAGGGGGTGTGTTACAGATACTGTAACACACCCCCTGCATTGAAAGTGCTGTATGGCACTGTACAATAAAAAGGTGTCCTCGGACACATACCTCTCAACCTCTTAGAGCAAGAAGTCTGGACAAAGCCATTAGTAAAAGTGGGACAAAAGGCCAGAAATAGGGACAGTTTTAAATATTGCTCTTACAAGCTTAGAAAGTTGATAGAATGACAGGTTTTGCATTAGCATGGACTTCCTGAAGAGTATGTCACCTGAAAATCAAATGCCTGCCATTATTTTCTAACTGCAGTCTGAAAATAAAGTAATGTCATGTAGGGGGTGTGTTACAGTATCCATAACACACCCCCTGGCTTGTGAAGGTGCCGTACGGCAGTAAAACAATAAAGAAAGTGTCGTCAGCACTTATTTCATTGAAGTGTAACGTGTCAGTTAAAATTAATGTTTTTTTTTATTTATTTTATGTAACGTTTAAGCGTAACTGAGAGGGTTGGCACATCATTGCGCTTTGCTCAGTAGTGCTTAAACATAATGAAGAGTTGTATAGAAATGTATAGCTGAAGCTTTCATGATGGAGTTAGCTGAGTGGTTAGAGTTATGGCTTTACGTGCAGTAGGTGCATGGTTCAAATACCAAGTAATGCCATTTAGCTTTTACATGGGAAATCATTTTTATATTTATTTTTTAGTTTATTTAATGATGTACTAATTAATATTTGTTAACCAGAGTAGTGTAGCTGGTCCAAAATCCCAGTGTCAGTGGTTATATGAGGTGAAAAACCCCATTTAAACACAAGTGTACCATACAGTACAGTCACACCCCAAGGTAATGTAATGAAAGCACATAGGGGGAGGTAATGCAATGTAAAATATAAACACTTAATAATAATATATCAGTAATGAGTAATTAATATTCAATTCTGACTTTTTTAAATGAGAACTTTTGTTTGCCCTTAGCTCAGTTTTGTTAAGCACTGCTAAACCAAGCTAAGCAATGTTTAAACAGGGCCTGTCTGAGCAATACTTAGCAATGCTTAGCTCAGCTCAGCTGGTTTGAGCATTGCTAAGAAGTCCAATTCTAAGCAGTATTAAGCTCAGCTAAGCAGATTTGTGCACTGCTAAGCACTGCTCAGCATGTGCCACTTAAAGCACTGCTCAACTCAGCTTAGTGGATTTGCTGTGGGGTATGAGGCTCTAAATTCCAAAGTCTCCACATCCAAAGTCTCCACATCATTCACAGCTGCTACTGCAGAAGAAATGGAGAGCTATGGTCCTTTCCTGCACCCATCCTGCACATCCCTAGCTGCCTTTCATAATGCTTTTCTCCCTGCTTGCCCCCCTCACCCCTTTTTTCTTTTGTCTTTTGGAATTAGTATAGGTTTAAGCAGGAGTAAGCACCACTAAGCAAAGCTAAGGGCAGCTAAGTGTCTCTTGGCACCACTTAGCATCACGTAAAACCATGCAAACCGACTTAAAACTGCTTTAATCACTTTATCTCATTCAACCACTGTTCTGCCCAGCAAGAAAAAATAACCAGCACTGCCAGGTCTAAAATCCAGGACCCTGTGCACTAGAGTTGCAGCAACATACCACTACACCAAATGAGGTGTGAAAATTGCTTATGCTATTGCAAATATATCATGCATTATGGTCATTTAACATTAGGGAAAAATGTCATCACTACCAAGTCTCAAACCCAGGACTGTGTGCACTAGAGTCAGAACAATGTACCACTATGCCAAATCATCTGGGGGAACTGCAAATGATTCTTCAAAGATATCATGTATTACAGTCATTGAACATTAGGGGAAAAATATCACAGCCAATTCTCAAACTCAGGACTTTAGGCACTAGAGTCCAAGTAATGCACCACTAAGCCAAACCAGCTCTGATGAAGTAGCAATGCTGTTGTAAAGATATCATGCATTATAGTCATGTAACAGAAAAAAAGACAAATATGCAGATTATTCAATCCAGGACCGTCTGAACTAGAATCAAAGCAATGCACCACTACACCAAACAGCTCCAGGGAATTACTGATGCTTTTATAAAGATAGCAAGCACTACAGGGATGTGACTTTAGGGAAAAAAGACATCACTGCCAATGATTGGCCCTAGAACCCAATGCACGACAGTCAGAGGAACATACCAGTAAGCCAACTGATCTCTGGAGTTGAACAACAGTTTTTACAAACATATTCCTAACTGCCAGTCGCACAATACTCCTATATATAGTGGCCCAAATCACACTGTACTTGGTCCTCTGATGCAGACACAGAACCAGTACACTGACAAATAAATGCTGCTGGATGTACATGAGGCCTACAATATCAGGTAGAGCTGACAACTGCACAGATTGTTGCTGAATATGCACAGTTCTGCCCCCTATTTATGGCAGAGTTGTCATAAAACCCACCCTGTCTGCCCACATACTGACAAGGCAGTGCAGATTGGGGTTACAAGACCATGACAGACAGCTCTGTATCAACATCATACCCATCAGAATGCACATGTCCATGCAAATCCTGTGTTACACACCGTATGCATGTACATATGTCTTACAAATACACATGCCAGATTAATGGCTCGGTAGCTCTATCTGTAACATTTCTAGCATCTGTCACATCTAGCCACCCACAGTCCTGGCACACAGCTCAGACTGTGACACGATAACTACAGGCATGTCAGTACTAAAACATCTCATATGTGTAAATAAAAACTTTTGATTTTGCACATTCTGCAACAGTTTTGTACGCCAATGGCCATAGTTTTGGTCATTGGCATGCCTGATGAATCCAATACATGCTTTATGTTTAGTTGTCATGGCCCCATTTTTTATTTTTTTTGCAGTCTGGTACACACTTACTAACCGCATACATTACTCCTGCAGACATGACTCCTACATGGATGCCTGTCTGCTTCCTGGATTGGTAAATCATCTCATTTGCATGGTTTTCACCAGCAAATGAGGTGATTTACATCCTGTGATCATGTCCATATCAGCATAGTGCTGGGAGGCTCGTGCACACCCTCTGCCTTGCTTTCTGGATTGCTGATCCTTCAATTTCCACATTTAAACTGCACCACTATCCATACACAGAGATTAGCTCCATGTAAGTGTTATTGAATTATCCCCACAGTCATATTAATGTATATATCCTATACAGAATTTGCACTTCTTCCAAGACTTTGTAATGCCAGGAAGGTTTTAATTAATTGATATTTGAGTGTTTGGCCCATGTAGGCCTTATCTGCCTGCTGGCGATTGTGGTATATTGTAACACAGACTGTGATTTTTCTTTTTTTGAGAACAATGTTTCACTTTTGATTCACTAGATACAGCATCTCCATTTTTATATTGCTAACAGTGTCAAGTACTTTTGATTTCATGATCAAGTTATGTATTTATTTGTCACAATATATTATAAATCTTTAGAGATGCAATGACATAATGACGCTTGCTGTAACTGCCAACACTTTTCTAATGATGTAGCACTGAGATTTGCTACCAGGCACAGGAATTCCATGTTCAACACAGATTGCACTAGAACAACAAGTTTTGCTGTTGACCTGTTTATGAAAAGATGACTCCTGTATATCATTCTCACTATTAAAA